>NW_006912956.1:0-4768 GCF_000585535.1 Cladophialophora psammophila CBS 110553
AACCGGGGATGATATGTTGGTATGTTGGTATGTTGACATGCCAACACAGTACCATAGCACCATATCATATATTTCCTTTTCTGGCAGTCACGTGCTGCATGTGATCCAGCCTTGTCTTGGGCCTTTGTCCCGCAGGGCTGTTCTTTGCCGGTAGACCTTCCTTCTGCTATCCCCCCCTGGGGTCGCACAAAAGGCTGTGTCTAACACTACGAGAAAGAAAGAATTTCGATAGAGACTATAATACGACTTAAAGATCTCTTTTTAAATCTAATCTTTTACTAACGTAATTATTTTCTTCTCTAGGGTCTTAGAAATGTGAAAACTCTTAGTCTACTATACTTTATATAAAATAGTTTAAATAATCTAAGGTAGTACTACTTTCTAAATAATTTTTCTAATCTCTAAGAACTTCTAGAAAAGTGCTCCTTCTCTATTAAATAATACTTCTATTAATATATTCTTTTCTAATTTCTAAAGAACGTCTTCGATTAAAAGCTACTCTAGTCGCGTTAGCGTTAAGCGTAATCCTCTTTAAAAGGTTATAAACCGCGGTATAATTCACTAACTATAGCGATACGGTATCGAATAAAGCTCTACAGCTCTTTCCCTAGCTATTACTCTCTTTCTCTAGTCGATTAATCTATCTAGCGTACTTCCGTCCGTTTAAGATATATTCACCGGAAGAACTTTATTAGCCTTACGCTTATAGAGCGTATTTACGCGAGCTCTTAAGCCTTAGACTACTTTAATTTTTCTATATCTTACCTTATTTCTTATATCATTAATTAAGCTAATGAAATCTCTTCGCCTCGAGAGCCTAATTAGCTATCGGCTATTCTTCTTATCTCGAAGTTCCGACGAGATAATAACTCGACGAACTCTAGCCGTAGTCTCGTTCACTAGATTCTCTTCGTCGTACTAATAAATTAGGTTTAATATATAATCTAATAGATCTCTACTTATTATATCTCTTTCTACTAATATCGGACTTTTATCTTCGCCTTCGTTCTCCTAGTCTTCGTCTTCGTTCTCTTAGTAGAGCTCTCTTTTCCTTATCGTTATAGAGATTAGGTTTTTTAAAGAGGCGAATAAAGGTCTTTTATATTTCTATTCGCCAACTAATTTAATCCGCTATATAATAATTTCACTATTTCCGCGGTTTTCTCATTTCCATCGACTTTCTCTTCTCTTACCTTAATCTAAACGATATCTCTATCTATCTATAAACGGAGAGTAATTACGTAATTCTCATCGTTGTCTCGTATCATCTATATTCGCGCTATAATCTAGAATAAGGTTCCTAATATTAATCGATAACTAGAATTCATAACTCGTGCAATATAAATAGGAGTCTTAATGTCCATATCGATAATAGTTAACGTCAACGAATTAATTAATCTAATAAACCGCTACCTATGTCTCCCATCGTAGCTAATGAGGCCAGTAACGCTTTAAGTAGGTCGAATCGTATTTTCCATTCCGATTTTCATTATAAGATTCTTCGAGATTAAATTTATCTCCGCTTCGCTATTAACTAATACTTATTTATATTTATAACGAAGCTTAATATCTAGAAACGAATATTTAGTAAAAGCTAACTTAGTGATTTAAGAATAACTACTTCTACCATTCAGCCGTATCTTAGAGACCCGCGCCTTACGGTGTAGAAGCTTCTAACGATCTTCGTTATACTCCTAGGTTTTTCTTAAGAATAGCTTCTATCGTACTTCTTTCGACCTAGCCAATACATTCTAAATAATAGTTTCGATTATTTTCTATTTTAAAATCTTATTAACTAAGCTTATCGTTCCTTCCGTGAATATTCGCTTAAGTGCCTTCTAAAGCTTTTTACGGGGCACGAGCTACTCTTATTTCTATATATACGTTCTTCTTTTCTAATGTTATATAATCGAACTTAATTCCGTATCTCTTATTATCGTGTCTTAACTTTTCGAAACTTCTTAGGTAACGCCATCGTAGATGATTTCTAATTCTATAAAACGTATCCGTCTTATCGGATTTTTTCTTAGTTATTCCGTGACTTAATTAGTAGCTTTAAGAATCTCTTCTATATATTATTCTAATCGAGCTTACTTCGTAATCGGATAGTTCTTTTCTTTCTCTAATCGTTTTAGAATGGTCTTATAGTCTACCATACTATATTTAGCTTTAGACTCTCGCGCTTTACCCTTATTAAACGTTCGAACAGCCGTAATTATAGTCTCTTTAATTTTCTCTTCCGAAGAATCATTAATTACGGTCGAGTCTCTATATAAATCTACTCTAAGATAAGAGACGCGTAAATTCTTTATTAGCCTTTTTAGATTATAAAAGATATCTCTAAGATAGTCTAATCTAGTCTTTAATTATGGAAAACGAATTTCTTTAATATCTTTTCCCGGTACTTTAGGCCTTATTATAATGTGATTTCTCGAGTTAAAATAAATCTATTTAGCTCGTAGATATTTCTTTAGATGCGAATAGCGAGGCTATATATATCTAACTTCGTCATAAAAGTAATAAACCACATTACGTCGATCTTCTCTATAGCTAGATCTCTCGGTCGCGAATACCCTCGATCTTAGCTCTAGATTTAGATTTAATATATAACTAAATAAATCTAAATTTACTATCGTTACGTTCACTAAGGTATTAATTATCTTTATTACTGCTTATATTTATTTCTTTAAGCCTCTTATTTCTAGTATTATCGCACTTTAGAAACGATTAGATAGTTCATTAATATATTCCGCTAGTAATGGCTTAGTAAAGAGAAGTATTATTCCTTATTCAATCTAAGAAGTCCGAGAAGATGCTTTATTAGCCGTTTTCTTAGTTTTCTTATTCTTTTTCTTATCTTTTATACTTCTCTTTTTCTATCTTAATGTCGAGAACTTTTCTTTACGTTCTTCCACTAGATTATTTAAAGTCTAATCTTCTAAAGAGTCTATAAAACGATTAGTATTATAGTAGGCTTACGAGCGATTTATAGCCTTTTTATAAATCTTATCGTACTTAATTATTTTAGTATCTTTATAATCGATACCTAGATCTAAGATAATTTTATTACGATCTCGCTCCGATAACCCTTTTAGTAACCATCTATCTAATTAAATAGAGATTACTTTCTCTTCTTTAAGTAAGGTATCGCTAATTCTTTTAAATTCGCGTAGATAAATACATATATCTTTCTTACTCTCTCGCTTTTTATTCTTAAGCGATTATAAATAAAAAAGAATTAATACTAGCTAATCTTTATCTTCGTCCTTCTACTTCTTTAGTATCTTTCGCTTAATATCTTTCTAATCTCGTAGTTTATATTTAGATAGGTTACGAATAATTACTATATAGAAACGGTTATAAAAACGAATAATCGCTTTAATATAATCTTCTTTTAACTATCGATTATATAAAAATAAATACTCGAAATTCTCTAAGAATACCGTAATATTTACGCCTTTAAAGAATGAATATTCGGAATTCTTCTTACTTCTCTACGGTATCTTTAATATAATTAGCTTATTTTCATTCTACGCTATTATCGTCGGATTCGATATCGTTATTATCTATATTAATTCTAACGAAGACGGCTATAAAAAATCTCTAGAAGAAGATAAGAATATAGCGGAAGACGCTAAAGAAGTACTCGCAGTTAATCCCCAAAACCTCGATATCCTAGATTACTCCGATGTCATCGCTTCTATACTTCGAAAGAACTAGTCTAAAAGCTCGCGTACACCCCCGATTTCTTTAAGTAATAGTTAAATTAATAAATAAACTAGCTACGCTCCTAGTAAGGCGCCTTCTTCTCGGAACTTAATTTAATAGTCGAATAGATCTCGTTCTTTAATACTTAGTTTATAATCTTTTCGATCTATAAGTGATCTCCGTATACGAGAGAATCGATCTTTTTAATTAGCTCTAATATTACGCGAGTAATCTCTATAGCGCCGACTAAGTTCGCACCTCGAACACTAATTAGCTAGGAGAACTATATTTAACGTAGTAATAGCTAGTCGTCGATAATATCTTCTTTATTTATCTAACCGTAATAATCTAGAATTATTATTACAGCTCTATATCGAATTCTCTATTAAAATATTTCTCTATCTTAAAACTTATTTGTATTCCGTATCTTTTTACTTCTTTTCTTCGTTATTCCGCGTATCTATCTTCTTACTTCTTAGATCTTAGTTCTTCGATGAGTATACTTTTTCGACGACTCGCCTAGAAGAACTCCTAGGCCTTAGAGAGATAATCTTCTTTCTCTCTAAGTTCCGTATTAGACTTTATACGTTATAATGCTATAGCGTCTCGTTCTACTAATCGAGTATCTTCTCTTCGAAAATATCTTCACTATAGTATTTCATTCGCGATTAATTAATCTACTTCTTAAAAGAGTCATTCATCTTAAATTCTCCTTAATATTTCGGTTCTAAACTCTTTCGTAGAAAAGGTTTTCTAAATAATTAGCGAACTCTATCTCTATGAGTAGCCTCATCGTCTTTTAGAGTTAAACCGATGCCTACGTAAATTTTAGTCGTTAATCTCGAACTTCTATTTAGTTGTGTTCTTTACTCTTTAGCATTAACTTTAGTAATTCTTAATGTAGTATCTTATTAAGATATTATCGTAAAGAGCTCGAATCTTCGATGAATAGATCATCTTCCCGCGGTCGCCAACTATAATAGAGCACTTTAGGATTTAGCGTGCACGTGCAACAACGCACAGAGGCCTATCCAGTAGATCGGGAATCGAGAACGCGTTT